>NC_057800.1:620501678-620501985 GCF_018294505.1 Triticum aestivum
AGTGATGAGCAAGCCTCTCACTCGAGGGCTTAGCTGCAGTCCAGTACTCGCCTAAGTTTGTAAAATCCTACCGAGTGGTGAGCAACCCTCCCACTCGGGGGCTTAGTTGCAGTCCAGTACTCGCCTAAGTTTGTAAAATCCTACCGAGTGGTGAGCAACCCTCCCACTCGGGGGCTTAGCTGCAGTCCAGTGCTCGCCTAAGTTTGTAAAATCCTACCGAGTGGAGAGCAACCCTCCCACTCGGGGGCTTAGCTGCAGTCCAGTACTCGCCTAAGTTTGTAAAATCCTACCGAGTGGTGAGCAACCC
>NC_057800.1:620502405-620518077 GCF_018294505.1 Triticum aestivum
CTTAGCTGCAGTCTAGTACTAGCCTAAGTTCTCCCACTCGGAGTCTTAGCTGCAGTCCAGTACTCGCCTAAGTTTGTAAAATCCTACCGAGTGGACAACAATCCTCCCACTCGGGGGCTTAGCTGTAGTCCAGTACTCGCCTAAGTTTGTAAAATCCTACCGACTGGAGAGCAACCCTCCCACTCGGGGGCTTAGCTGCAGTCCAGTACTCGCCTAAGTTTAAAAAATCCTGCCGAGTGGAAAGCAACCCTCCCACTCGGGGGCTTAGCTGCAGTCCATTACTTGCCTAAGTCCCAAACACGTCCCTATCCGCAAGGACGACGAGGTGCAGGTCGACTGCAAACTTCTCCTTCGGAGCTATGCCACAAGTACAATGTGCGCTCCATCCCTATCTGCAAGGACGACGAGGTGCAGGTCGACTGCAACCTTCTCCTTTGGAGCTATGCCATGAGTACAATGCATGCTCCATCCCTATCCGCAAGGATGACGAGGTGCAGGTCGACTGCAACCTTCTCCTTCGGAGCTATGCCACAAGTACAATGTGCGCTCCATCCCTATCTGCAAGGACGACGTGGTGCAGGTCGACTGCAACCCTCCCCTTCGGAGCTACGCCACAAGTACAATGTGCACTCCATCCCTATCTGCAAGGACGACGAAGTGCAGGTCGACTGGAGTCACCACCTCAGAGCTACGTCTCAAGCACAAAGATTATTCAGAGTAAAGAACAAAGTCCACTTGAAGGCAAAACACAAGCATATTTGGAAATAAACCAAATTCGGATAAATCCTAAAGTTCCAAGCAGGAGATCAAAGTATTCGAGCATCAAGCCCGAAGGAGTTTAACGGTTACAGTAATCACTCGGCATTCCGAGGCAAATTTAAGGTAGATTCAAGTCTCATAAGTTTGTTCACTCGCCAGGAGGAGGGCTGGCAGGCTCGATGAATTCGTCCAAGTCGATTCCATCCACGATCCGAGTGGCAGCAGCAATGAAAGTCTCCATGAAGGACTAGAAGTCATGCCTTTTGGTGTTAGCGACCTTGATCGCCGCCAGCTTGTCTTCACGAGCTTCCTTGTAGTGGACTCGCACCAAGGACAGCGCCACATCAGCACCACACCGGGCGGAGGACTTCTTCCATTCTTGCACTCGGTCAGGGATCTCGTTGAGTCGAGCCATCAGGGATTCCAGGTCATTTTGAAGCGTCACCCTCGGCCAGAGCAATGAGTCGACTCGTGAGACTGCCTCCTTCAGACGCGCGAGATAGCTTGTGACACCGGAGACACGAGACTCCAGTCGGAGCACGTTCATTGCAGTTTCGTCGCAAACTGGAGAAGCGACAGGGTCCAGACCCGTCTCGACCTTTCCAGTTTCCTCGTCAAAGTCTTGGCAGAATTCTGCAGTTAAAAAAATTAGTGAGTCGACAGGACAGGATTCATTTGCAAGCATCAACACAGTCAGTTTGAAAGGAGTACCTTCCAGCATCAAATAGAGCTTCTTGGCAAGAGTTCTCAGATAAGCTTCCGTGTCATTCCTATTATGGACCGCAGACTCCAGCTTTTCATTCAGGACAATTTTATCCTTCTTCATACGACTCACTTCTCGGTTGGACTCATTGAGGCAGGACTTCAGTTTGTTCACCTCCCCTTCTAGCGCTCTGACTGAAGCCAGCTTCTAGTCTGCAAGGGCAGTTTTATCTTGGGCTTCCTTCTGCGCAGCGGCGAGGTCCGAGTCCTTCTTCTCTAGAGCCAACTTCATTTTCTCTACAAAAGAAGCAATCGAATCAAACAAGAGATCGAAGAAATATATTAAAAGACAGTCGACAGGTAGTTACCTTCCGTACCAGCAGCTTCATCTTGAGCTTTCTTCAGATTCTGTTGGGCCAGCTCCAAGTCGAGGTTGAGTTGCCTCTGCTCCTCTTCAAGTTCAGCAAACTTGGAAATGAGAGTACAAGATTTCTGTAGGAGGCAAAAGACGTGTCAATCAACAAGATCGAAAATTATTTACTTCCGAGTGAATAAAACCTAAAGAGTTCACTTAGACCCCAGCCGACTGCACGCAGCCGACTGCGGTCTCGGGGACTACACCCAGCGGGTGCACTTGGCGTGCCCCCGCTAATCAAGACCCCACTCGACCGGTCCGCCCGGGTTGAGTATATAAAAAAACTATTCAGACCCCGGCCGACTGCCAACAGTCGATCGCGGTCTCGGGGACTACACCCAGTGGGTGCACTTGACGTGCCCCCACTGGTTCAGATCCCATTCGACCGGTCCACCCGGGTCGAGTGGAAAAAAAGAAAGGAAAGAGAACGGGGACTACACCCAGTGGGTGCACTCAGCGTGCCCCCACCGGTTCATACCCCACTCGCCCAGACCGAGTGGAAGAGCGCAAATACCGAAGACAACAAAACACCCAGTGGGTGTACAGATTCGACGCAAACAACATGAGATTGTATGGAAGAAAATATTTCAGATAGCATATCCTGACGGAACAAGGTCAGTCAAAAGTTTACGTACCTAGACATTGGCCCGGAGAGCAGCCCTGGCGTCGTAAGAAACCTGGCTATTCTCGTGCACCGTCTTCATCCGCTCCATCATCACATTAGCCTGACGGATGGCTTCCGCAGCCGCATCCGACTGGTTTTCCGGGACAGGGTAGCTGGTGAAGAAGAGGGCAGACGACCCAGGTGCAGCAGCTTGGACCTCCGGGGCGTGAGATGGGACGACGGAAGGAATCACTGGTACAGTCGACGGTGCGGGGCATACACTCGACAAGGGTACAGTGAAAGTTACAGAGGCCCCGCCCGCGTCTTCAGATTGACGGACGATTGGTGTTGTCATTGGTCCCTGCTGAGACGCCTTGCCAGCTGCTACCTTTTTGCTCTTTCTGGGCTTAGGATCCACATCTTCATCATTGTCTGGGAGATCGATGACGTTGTGTGGAGCTACAGGGAAGATCAGTCGACCCCAAATAAACCACTCGAATTCAATCGACCAAGTAATCAAGAACAAGATCATAAGAGCTTTTTACCTGGGTTGGAGGTAACCGCGTCTTCCATCTCCTCGTCTCGGTACTGGTAGGAAGAGGTTCCTGATGTAGCAGCACTGCAAACATCCGCACTCAGTCGGTCATGTTCTGTTGCTCAAGTCGACAAAAAGAACAGGTCAGAAGATTACCCGGAGATGGTGGGGACGGTCACTTTGATCCTGGGTAAAGCCTTTGGCAGTTCGGAGGAGGTGGCCTTCGGTGCTTTTGGCGCTGGAGGCGGCACGACCTTGAGCTGCTTCGGGGCCTTCTCAATCGGCGCTGGGGAAGACGTCTGAGGGCGCTTCGAAGATTGCCCAGTCGGCGCGGTCGCCAGGTCCAGGGTGCTCTCCGGGTCGTGAGCATGCTTGGATCTCCTCTCTCTGCAAGGAGGCGAGTCGACCTCTTCGTCATCAGTCGAGTCGTTGCTCTCCTCGTCCTCCTCGGCATCCGAGTGCCACTCGCCGCTCTCGCCCCCGCTCGCTCCTTCCTCGATGTCTTGCCCCTGCACTCCATTGGGCATCGAGTACATATCAATGAGAGCCTGAAAAGATAACTAGCAAAAGAAACATAGTCGACCGTCAACAAGGTGTCACACAGTGAATCGGGAAGATACTTGGCAAAGCAGAATCATACCTGTTCCGGCTGGCGCGAGTGGTCGAATAGAATCACCCTCCTAGACCCCCAGGGATTGTCTTTGTTGCTAGTGATTCCCCTCAGCCACTTCTCCAAGGTGTCTTCACTAATGTCCTCCGGGTGGATCCGAGTGGAGTCCTCGAGTCCCGAGTACATCCACATCGGATGGTCACGGGCCTGAAGTGGTTGGATGTGTCGACTGAGAAAGACCTCCAGCAGGTCCATCCCAGTCACCCCGTCGCGGACAAGTTGGACAACCCGCTCGACCAACACCTTGACCCGCGCCTTCTCTTCTGGGACCACCCTCAAGGACGAGGGCTTCTCCACTCGAGCTAGGGAAAAGGGAGGAAGTCCAGTCGACTGGCCCGGGGTCGGCTGGTCTTATAGTAAAACCAAGTTGACTGCCAGCCCCGGACCGAGTCGGGAAGGATCATCGCTGGGAAGGTAGTCTTGTTCCTCATCTGGATACCAAGGCCCCCGCACATCTGGATCACGTGCATCCTCTCATCACTCGGATTGGCCTTCTTGACCGACTGGGAGCGACATGTGAAGATGTGTTTGAAGAGACCCCAGTGCGGTCGACAACCCAAGAAATTTTCACACATCGACACAAAAGCAGCCAGATAGACTATGGTGTTCGGAGTGAAGTGGTGGAGTTGAGCCCCGAAGAAGTTCAGAAACCCACGAAAGAAAGGATGGGGAGGCAAAGAAAACCCGCGGTCGACATGGGTGGCGAGGAGAACACACTCACCCTCCCGCGGCTGCGGCTCGGTCTCGTTGCCCGGGAGCCGCGCCGATTTGTGGGGGATCAGTCCCCCTCCACCAGATCGTCAAGGTCGTCCTGGCTGATCATCGAGCGGATCCAATCGCCCTGGATCCAGCCCGGCGGCAGGACGGATCTTGACGACGATCCGCCCCGGCTGGTCCTCTTGCCCTTCGCCTTCGTGGTCGCCTTCTTTGCGCGCTCCAACGCCACCGTCTTCTCTTTCCCCATGGCGGCGGATCGAGTCCGAGCGAGGTTGCGACGCCGAGAGCGGAAGCATGCGCGGCGGAGAAGTCTGAGGAAGAAGGAAGAAAATGGGAGCACGGTGTGCAAAGACCCGGTCCGGTGCCTTTATAAGCTCATTCCCCGAGTGACTAACTGGTAGGCCCAGATGATCTAAACAAATCCCGCAACAGTCGCGCGCGCAATACGTGGCGAAAAATGTGGTGCGGGGATCGAGTCGACCTGCCTAATCCGCCCCGATTACCGCGGCCCCGCCCGTCTGGCGCGCTTCCCAAAATTCGAATCCCGCGAAATCCGCAGAGAGCAGAGCAACTTTTCAGACTGAAAACATCCTCCACATATCATTCAGAACTCTACCATGAAAGTTCACTCGACAAAAACTAAGAATGGACCAAGGCGACTGAAAAAGAAGTTGATGTTATCTCCTCAGTTCATTGATCCAGAGCAAGATATACTCATAGCACGAAGAATGAGTCGGAAGTGTTCTCAACTCCTTCCTCACTCAAACCCTGATCCATTCGGGGGCTAATGACGAAGCTATGTGCCTAGGGTAGGGTCATGGATCTGTCCAAGATACCCTCCCCAAGGACACCTCTAAAAGAACCAGAAATAGTCGAAGAAAAATCATCGTCCACTCGACCATAAAGCTATGTTCCACTCGACAGTCTTGAAGACACTCAAAGATACAAGAAACCACTCGGAGTGTAGAAGTCCTAACATCACTCAGGATGGCAACAGTCGGTCATTCACTCTGTAACCTTAAAGATCATTTATACCTCTTTATTACTAGCGTTACCAGTAACGCCTTGCCTTAATGTACATTGAACCCATTGTAACGTGGGCTAGCTGGGTGTAACGCCCTCGATGCGGCTATATCTCCCACGTGTCGAAGCACGACTTAGAGGCATAACCGCATTGAAAGCAATGTCGCAAGTGAGGTAATCTTCACACAACCCATGTAATACATAAGGAAAAAGATACATAGTTGGCTTACAATCGCCACTTCACATAATACATGAATAAAGCATTACATCATCCAAATACAATCAAGGTCCGACTACGGAACCAAAATAAAAGAAGAGCCCCAAATGCGACAAAGGTCCCCGATCGACCCCAACTGGGCTCCACTACTGATCAACTAGAACGAAACAACACAAAGGACAAGGTATTCATCGAGCTCCTCCTGAGCTTGGTTGCGTCATCTGCACGGACTCATCGGCACCTGCAAGCTGGTTTTGGAAGTATCTGTGAGCCACAGGGACTCAGCAATCTCGCACCCTCACGATCAAGACTATTTAAGCTTATGGGTAAGGTAAAAGGTATGAGGTGGAGCTGCAGCAAGCGACTAGCATATATGGTGGCTAACATACGCAAATGAGAGCGAGAAGAGAAGGCAACGCACGGTCGATACAAGTATGATCAAGAAGTGCTCCTAAAACAACCTACGTCAAGCATAACTCCAACACCGTGTTCACTTCCCGGACTCCGTCGGAAAGAGACCATCACGGTAACACACGCGGTTGATTCATTTTAATTAAGGTCAACTTCAGGTTTTCTACAACTGGACATTAACAAATTCCCATCTGCCCATAACCGCGGGCACGACTTTCGAAAGTTCAAATCCCTGCAGGGGTGTCCCAACTTAGCCCATCACAAGCTCTCATGGTCAACGAAGGAATAGACCTCCTCCCGAGACATTCCGATCAGACTCGGTATCCCGGTACAACAAGACATTTCGACAGGGTAAAACTAAACCAGCAACACCGCCCGAATGTGCCGACAAATCCCGATAGGAGCTGCACATATCTCTTTCTCAGGGCACACCGGATCATCCAAACTTCCGGTAGGCCAGCCCAGAGTTGCCCCTGGTGGCCACCGGCGGCTGACAAGTTGGACCAACACTCAAAGGAGCACTGGCCCGGGGGGTAAAATAATGATGACCCTTGGGCGCGCGACCCCCAAGGGAAAAGAAAAAGGCTGGGTGGCGAATGGTAAAACCAATGTTGGGCATTGCTGGAAGAGTTTTACTCAAGGCAAACTGTCAAGGGGTTCCCATTATAGCCCAACCGCGTAAGGGACGCAAAATCCGGGAACATAACACCGATATGACGGAAACTAGGGCAGTAAGAGTGGAACAAAACACCAGGCATAAGGCCGAGCCTTCCACCCTTTACCAAGTATATAGATGCATTAATTAAATAAGATATATTGTGATATCCCAACAAGTAAACATGTTCCAACCAGGAACAACATCTCCATGTTCCAACAAGGAACAAAACTTCAATCTTCACCTACAACTAACAACGCTATAAGAGGGATGAGCAAAGCAGTAACATAGCCAATCAACGGTTTGCTAGGACAAGGTGGTTAGAGGCTTGACATGGCAATTTGGGAGGCTTGAAATCAAGTGGTAGGCATCGTAGCATTGGCATAGCAAAAGAGCGAGCAAACTAGCATAGCAAAGATAGTAGTGATTTCGAGGGTATGATCATCTTGCCTGCACAGTTGTCAGAGTTGACTGGATCCTCGAAAGCAAACTCAACGGGCTCCTTGTTAGCGAACTCGTCTCCCGGCTCTACCCAAACAAGACAAATAAGCAACAAGGATACAATCAACCACGTGCAAGGATCAAGCAATATGATGCAATGATGATATGCTATGCGGGATGCGATGTGGGATGCAAAATGCAAGATATGACAGGAAATGCAAGAACCTGGCCTCAACTTGGAAAACCAAGTGTTCCACTAGAAAGATGAGATGAAATCGCTTGAAAATGATATAAAGAACGCCGGAATCGGAGTTACGGTTTTGAAATGGCAAGCGATTCAAAAATGACACCGGTCTGCGATTTACAGCAAGTAGGCATCTAAATGCAACGAAAAGAACATGCTACAGCACCCAAACATGACAACAAAATACATGGCAGGGATGCACACAAGATGCTTAACAAAAGTCTAGCACCGAGCTATGGCCAATTCATCCATTAACAGGTTCAAACAAGCATGGCAAAAATGCATATGGTAAACAGATTTCAGACTTAGTGAAATTAACACTTGTCTGGAATTTCAGATCAGGTAGCACTCTTCGGAGCAACAAAACTACATGCTACAGGACCTGAACATGGCAAAGTAAAGCATGTCATGGAGCTACTCAAAGAGCTTAACAAAAGTCCCTTAGTGATCTTGAGCCAAAACGGATCAGAAAATACAATTGCAAGCATGTGAACATAGCAAAAACATAACCAGATCACAGACTTAGTGAAAACTGACACATGCTGAAATATAACTCAAGTAGGCATGTTTACAAGCTCGATGCACTCACTACGGTGCAAGTCATGGCAAGACAAGCATACATCCATCAAGAAGGCACAAAATGCAAGCTAGACATGGTAAGAACAATAGCATATCATGCACGGATCAACTACAACATCATCGGCAAAATTGCAAACAAGTTGACAATCTGCCCAGATTCACAAAGTAGCAAAAGTAGAGCTCGATTGACTCAAGCTAGGGTGCTCCATAATTGCAAACAAAGGCATGGATGGATAGAGTACTACAATAATAACAAAACATCCTTACTGATCATCCTCAAAAGAGGCACGGATCACTAGGAAACAATATGAACATATGACAACATGAGATAAACAGCTCAAGGACTTAGTGGAATTGCTAAGTCCCTAAAAACAGAATTAGCAAGTGCACCACTTTGCAAGCTTGCACAAGTCACCACACACATCACAAAAATACATGGGTTGCACCTCTGGAAAGATGACAAAACCCTTAACAAAACACATGCAGAGCATCAGGGCATAACATGCACATATTAATCATGGCAAAAATGACAAAAAGCTAAATGGAGTAACAGATCTGACAATTATCTCAAGTAGCCCTCTTCTAACAGCATTTCAGGCATCAAGATGAGCTCAAATGAAAATGATGCAATGGGATGAAATGATGTACTCTCTGAGATGAACCTTTTGATATGCTATATGCATGAATCGGAGCTACGGATGCAAAGTTATAGCATGATGAAGATATGCACATGGATTAGGGTTTCGGGGACTTAGTAGAATTTTACTGAGCGTCAAATAGTTATGAGTCGCACGGGCGGGATTTAGTCGGGCTGCTCACCACTGGGCCGAGCCCATCTGTGGAGGAGGGAGTTGGACCGGAGAAGGTGGACCGGGCCGGCCGGAGCTGGGCCGCGGTTGCGGGCCCACGCGGAGGGTCAACGCTTCGAGCGGGGATCTGGTTCCCGATCCATGGCGGCGACGGCGCACCGGGATCCCGGTGAGGGCGGAGGGCACGACGACGGCCGGAGAGCGACGGGGAACGCCGGGGATGGATAGATCCGGGCGGTGGCTCACCGGATCCGGTGCGGAAAAGGCGGGAGCGGCTCGGGACGACGAGCTTGACGCCTCGTCGCCGACGAGCACCTGCGGGAGAGAGAGGCCGTGAGAGAGACCAGGGAGGGAGGAGCAGAAGGCGGGGCCGGCGCGAGCTCACCGCGGCGGCAATGGTGTGTCGCGAGGCATGACCGGGCGGCAGAGAAGACTCCGGGCGGGGATCCGGCGAAGCCTCGCCGGAGTTCCACGGCGGCGGCGCGACGCGATGGTGGAGGCAGCGAACGGGCTACGCGGCTGCGGAGCAGGGCCGGTTCGGCCCGGCGCGGGCCGAATCCGGGCATGGTGGGCCCGCGCGGCGGGGAAGTGGGCACAGCGACGCGTGTCGGCTCCGGATTGGACGAAAGCGGCGGCGGACATGTCCGGGCTGCGGGGGAGAAGTGTCCGGCGGCGCGGAGAGGATGAAGTTAGGGTTTCATCCGTGAATTTCGGGAGGGGGAGGTGTTTATATAGGTAGAGGGAGCTAGGAGAGTCCAAATGAGGTGCGGTTTTCGGCCACACGATCATGACCGAACGCTCTAGATGATGGAGAGGGTTTAGGTGGGTTTTGGGCCAAATTGGAGGGGTGTTGGTCTGCAACACACACGAGGCCTTTTCGGTCCCTCGGTTAACCGTTGGAGTATCAAACGAAGTCCAAATGATACGAAACTTGACAGGTGGTCTACCGGTAGTAAACGAAGGCCGCTTGGCAAGTCTCGGTCCAATCCGGAAATGTTTAATCCCCACACACGAAAGAAAGGTAGAAATGACCACCGGAGGAGAACGAAGCACCGGAATGCAAAACAGACAACGGGAAAAATGCTCGGATGCATGAGACGAACATGTATGCAAATGAAATGCACATGATGACATGATATGCAATGCATGACACGCAAGCAATGACAATGCAACAACAACGAATATCTGGACGACACCTGGCACATCGGTCTCGGGGCGTTACACTGGGGTCCTGGCGCACTCTATATAAGCCACCCCCTCCTCCGGGACAAGGGTTCACACCCCCTGTAACACATACGCGCATAATCCAGTCGACCGCCTCAGGGCTCCGAGATGTAGGGCTATTACTTCCTCTGATAAGGGCCTGAACTCGTAAAACTCGCGTGTACAACTACTCCATAGTTAGGATCTTGCCTCTACATTCCTACCCCCATTCTACTGTCATACTTAGAACCACGACAGTCATATTGTCGTAGTGCTTAGGCGAAGCCCTGCGTCGGTAACTTCATCATCACCGTCACCACGTTGTCGTGCTGACGAAACTCTCTCTCGGCCTCAACTAGATCAAGAGTTCGAGGGATGTCACCGAGCTGAACGTGTGCAGATCGCGGTGGTGCCGTGCGTTTGGTACTTGGTCGGTTGGACCGTGAAGACGTTCGACTACATCAACCGCATTACTAAACGCTTCCGCTTTTGGTCTACGAGGGTACGTGGACACACTCTCCCCGCTCATCGCTATGCTTCTTCTAGATAGATCTTGCGCGATCGTAGGCAATTTTTTTTGAAATACTACGTTCCCCAACAAGTTTCGTCAGCACGACGGCGTGGCGACGATGATGATGAAGTTACCGGCACAGGGCTTCGCCTAAGCACTATGACAATATGACCGAGGTGTGTAACTGTGGAGGGGGGCACTGCACACGACTAAGAGAAGGCTTGGTGTGTCTTTGAGGTGTCCCCATCCCACGTATATAAAGGGGGAAGGAGAGGTGGCGCCCAAGGGGGGGGCGCCATGGGGGGAGTCCTACTTGGACTCCTGGTCCAAGTAGGATTCGCCCCCCTTTCCTATTCCCACTAGGAGAAGGAGGGAAGGAGGAGGAGGAGAGAAGGAAAGGGGGGCCGCCCCCCCCCCAACCCTAGTCCAATTCGATTTTAGGCTTGGGGGCGCGCGCCTCCACCTGGCCGCCTCCTCCTCTCTCCACTAGGGCCCATGAAGGCCCATTAACTCCCCAGGGGGGAGGGTCCGGTAACCCTCGGTACTCCGGAAAATGTCTGAGCCTTTTCGAAACCATCCCGGTGTCCAAACACAACCTTCCAATATATCGATCTTTATGTCTCGACCATTTCGGGACTCCTCGTCATGTCCGTGATCTCATCCGGGACTCCGAACGAACTTCGGTACATCAAATTACATAACTCATAATACAAATCGTTATCGAATGTTAAGCATGCAGATCCTACGGGTTCGAGAACTATGTAGACATGACCGAGACACATCACCGGTCAATTACCGATAGCGGAACCTGGATGCTCATATTGGCTCCTACATATTCTACAAAGATCTTTATCGGTCAAACCACATAACAACATACGTTGTTCCCTTTGTCATCGGTATGTTACTTGCCCGAGATTCGATCGTCGGTATCATCATACCTAGTTCAATCTCATTACTAGCAAGTCTCTTTACTCGTTTCATAATTCATCATCCCGCAACTAACTCATTAGTCACATTGCTTGCAAGGCTTATAGTGACGAGCATTAATGAGAGGGCCCAGAGATACCTATCCGATACATGGAGTGACAAATTCTAATCTTGATTTATGTCAACTCAACAAACACCATCGGAGACACCTGTAGAGCATCTTTATAATCACCCAGTTACGTTGTGATGTTTGATAGAACACAAGGTGTTCCTCCGGTATTCGAGAGTTGCATAATCTCATAATCGGAGGAACATGTATAAGTCATGATGAAAGCAATAGCAATAAAACTAAGGGATAATTGATTTTACGCCCCTAGTTGGGTCACACTCGGCAAGTTTACCCCTAGTTTTCAAAAACACTTGTTCCTGCCCAAACCATTTTGCTCCTCTTATGCTTTTGCCCTTTGACCTTTTGACCATCACTTTGAAAACTTCATAAAAAATTCATACTAACTCAGAAAAATTCAAATAAGATATCAAAATGTTCAAAAAAGCATCACCTATATGTGCATGTCATTTGCATTCATGAAAAAAAGTGTTGGCTAGTCCCCATCTCAGTTTTAGCTCATATGATCTTAGCATGAACATTAAAATCTAAAAACATTCTAAAAATTGGTGGCAAACTATGAGCAATGTTTTGAGTGTTTGCCAAGTTTCATAAGGGAATGACATTCGTGGAAGTCGTGGCAAAAAAATCAATGCTCCAAAATTTAACTTTTTTACCACGACTTCCACGAATGTCATTCCCTTATGAAACTTGGCAAGCACTCAAAACATTGGTCAAAGTTTGCCACCAATTGTTTTTAGAATTTTTATATTTTTTTTAGATTTTAATGTTCATGCTAAGACCATATGAGCTAAAACTGAGATGGCGACTGACCAACACTTTTTTCATGAATGCAAATGACATACACATATAGGTGATGCTTTTCTGAACATTTTGATATCTTATTTGAAATTTTCTGAGTTAGTATGATTTTTTATGAAGTTTTCAAAGTGATGGTCAAACGGTCAAAGGGCAAAAGTATAAGAGGAGCAAAGTGGTTTGGGCAGGAACAAGTGTTTTCGGAAACTAGGGGTAAACCTGCCTAGTGGGACACAACTAAGGGCACCAAATTAATTATCCCTAAAACTAAAGGATCATTTATGCTAAGCTAACGGATGGGTCTTGTCCATCACATCATTCTCTAACGATGTGATCCCGTTCATCAAATGACAACACATGTCTATGGTCAGAAAACTTAACCATCTTTGATTAACGAGCTAGTCAAGTAGAGGCATACTAGGGACACTCTGTTTGTTTATGTATTCACACATGTACTAAGTTTCCGGTTAATACAATTCTAACATGAATAATAAACATTTATCATGATATAAGGAAAGGTAAATAACAACTTTATTATTGCCTCTAGGACATATTTCCTTCAATAGGTGCACTAGTTCGACGAATAGATGGTGGCACAAGTGTAGTATGGATAGTAGATAAAGGTTTTTGTAATCTGAAAATAAAAAAACATCAAGGTGCAAGTAACAAAAGTGAGCACAAACGGTATTGTAATGCTTAGAAACAAGGCCTAGGGTTCATACTTTCGCTAGTGCAATCTCTCAATAGTACTAACATAATTAAATCATATAACAATCCCTCAAGGTGCGATGAAGAATCACTCCAAAGTTCTTGTCTAGCGGAGAACATAAGATGAAATTGTTGTAGGGTAAGAAACCACCTCAAAGTTATCCTTTTCGATCGATCTATTGAAGTATTTCTATAAGTGTCACAAAAAACCCTAGAGTCCATAATAAAATAACACCATATGATACACATTAATCAACTCTAATGTCACCTAGATACTCCAATGTCACAACAAGTATTCGTGAGTTGATTATACGATATGCATCAAACAACTTCAGATTCATAATATTCAATCCAACACAAAGAACTTCAAAGATTGCCCCAAGATTTCTACCAGAGAAAGTAGGACAAAATGTGCATCAACTTCTATGCATAGATTACCCTAATGTCACCTCGGGAATCCGCGAGTTGAGTGCCAAAACATACATCAAGTGAGTCAATATAATACCCCATTGTCACCAGAGTATTCATATGCAAGACATACATCAAGTGTTCTCAAATCCATAAAAGTATTCAATCCGATAATAGTGAAATCTCAAAGGTAAAAACTCAATTCATCATAATAAGATAGAGAGGGAAAACACCATATGATCCAACTATATTAACAAAGCTCATGGTACATCAAGATCAAGCCAAATCAAGAACGAGAGAGAGAGAGAGGGAGAGAGAGAGAGATCAAACACATAGCTACTTGTACATACCCCTTCCCTCGAGGGTGAACTACTTCCTCCTCATCATGGTGGCCGCCGGGATGATGAAGATGGCCTTCGGTGATGATTTCCCCCTCCGGCAAGGTGCCGAAACAGGGCTCCAGATGGTATTTCCAAGGTACAGAGGCGTGTAGGGGCGGAGTCAAAGTTCTAGGGTTATTTATGGTGGTTTTTCTATTTATATGATTTTTTTGGCGTCGGTCTCACGCTAAGATGGGTCACAGGATGCCCACTACCCACCAGCCCACGACCAAGGCCCCTGGCACGCCCTGGTGGGTAGTGCTCGCTTCCTTCACCTTATGGCCCTCCCACGAAGATTCTTGTGCCTCTTTTGTTCCAAAAAAAACCGTCAAAAAGTTTCGCTGCATTTGGAGAACTTTTATTTCTGCACAGAAAACAACACCACGGTAGTTCTGATGAAAACAACGTCATTCCGGGTTAGTTCCATTCAAATCATACCAATACCATATAAAATTGTTGTAAACATGGCATGAATACTTCATAAATTATAGATACGTTGGATACGTATCACTCTGTCGCTGCTGAAAGGCGGAGGGGGTGCGGGTGCGGATGCCGCTGGTGGGAAGGAGGAGGAGCTGAGGAAGTGGCAGTGGGGGATGGGTGGTGGGACGACACGACAAGGGGTTTGCTGAGCGAGGAGGGGCAGGGGCTGGAGCCGCACGAGCCATCTCCTCATGGCCACCATTCTGACTAGCTCGAGTTGATTATCCCCGTTGTTGGGTTTTGATTTAATTGATCGATTCCTACGGGTCACGGGAGAGTGAGGGAATCGGGTTTCTTGGCGTGTTTCTACCACCAGAGTCATGCTCAAGGATGACGGTGTCATCATTGGCGTCTTAGAGGACCCTATTGTAATTTACATTTTGCTTTTAGGGTGTGTTATGCTTTTGTCAGGGACCTTGTTGTAAATTCAACAACTGACTAGTGGGCTCCACATCTGTGCTGAAATGATTTTTATGGGATCTATTCTGCCGAAACACACATCATACCGTAAAAACTTTTTGTAGTATACCCTGGAACACTTTTGCAGTAAGAGCTTTCACGATATCGGCTAGAGCGGTGCTTTTATAGACGAAAGTCCCCTTCTACCCTTGAGCTGATTTGAGCTCGGGATGAACAGTAAATTCTTTTGGATGCAAACTTTGAATCAGAACTCCAAAAATGCTGCCCAATATCCATTTTATGATATATTTTTTTAAGCACACAAAATTTTTTGCCAAAGGTATTTTACTGTTCATTAAGGAGCATTTGAGAAGGTCGGGAGTAGACCTGGCCATGGGCTGCCCGGCCCGGCCGGCCCGGCCCGAATAAGCCCGACCCGACCCGGCCCGACGCTGCTCCCGGGCCGGGCTCGGGCCTAGATTTTGAGCCCGGTGACCTGGCCGGGCCGGGCCCGAGCCCGTCATTTTTGCAGTTTTCTAAAGGGGCCCGGCCCAAGGCCCGGCGGGCTTTTGCATGTTCAGGCCGGGCTTGGGCCCAAAAACTAGGCCCGATGGCCAGGCCGGGCCAGGCTCGGGCCCAGGTTTTTTGGCTCGGGCTTGGCTAGGCCCAGCCCGAGGTTTGGCCAGGTATAGTCGGGAGTAGATACCCCGCGTCCTCTTATCTTTCCTAATTACTTCCCTTCTCCCCCCCTCGTAAACTCTATATTTCAGAAGGCACCTCTAAGGAAATCCCTCAAGACGCATCGCTGAGGGGTCAGCGGCAAAACCACGCTAAAACCTAGCAATCCGCCCCAAATCGGCGACCGCACGCACGCCGTCGCGGCCATGGCGACCTCCTTCGCGTTCGGCAACTCCGGCGGCGCGGGATCCACCTCGTCCTCCCCCTTC